>NC_084735.1:51716767-51754267 GCF_033978785.1 Entelurus aequoreus | reverse complement strand
CTCTTCTCACGGCGAAAAAATAGTATTTTTTCGTCGGGAGAACAACTTGCCATGGCTTTGAACCTAATATTTCCGTAAGGTTGACTTTCCTTTGTCCATTTCTGCTTGCTTGTGGCTCATCAGTAGCAAGGGAACTGCAACTAACAACACATTTAGCATCTTCTTCTGGTGTTATTATAAAATGTACTTGTGTTTAGAGACTCCTAACTTCTGTCCTTCGATGTCCCTGACAAAAGAGGCTACATCCGGTTTCCAGTGATCAAAGTCTTTTTTCGGCGGTCAAGTTTTCGGTACATCACTTATCAATAGTGCGCAAATATTAGGCTATATATAAATGAATTCATGCTGTAACGACCAACTAATGTTAATGTTTTATGTCTGTGTGGTTTGGATTTGATATCAGTTTTTCCAAAGTTTGCAAAGACACTGTCCATGCCTGAAAGGTGATTGGCGGAAGTAATGTTGTGTGTCCGGGGAAGCGTGGACTCACGAGACAAAAGTGTTTGCAAGGGAGGTAAAACCTGTTGTAATTGTGCCGTTTATTATCATAAGAGTGTTAATAAAACGTAAAAATAGCGTCAGATTTTGTGATTTCTTATGTGGTCTACAATATATTATACTACTTTAATTTGTTTTCAAGTAAAAGAAAAAAAATACTTTTCAAGGAGTGGCAGTAATCAAAATACCGCGGTGGCGCACCACATTCAATTACATTATGGGGAAACCCTGTATATGTATGTGTATATATGTGTGTGTGTATATATATA
Organism: Entelurus aequoreus; assembly: GCF_033978785.1. Lineage (NCBI taxonomy): Eukaryota > Metazoa > Chordata > Actinopteri > Syngnathiformes > Syngnathidae > Entelurus > Entelurus aequoreus. The sequence continues at coordinate 51,753,500 of NC_084735.1, read as the reverse complement.
TATATATATATATATATATATATATATATATATATATATATATATATATATATATATATATATATATATACATACATATATATATACATGAACGTTTCATTGAACGCATTTTTTATTGATATCGATTACATGTCTATCGCGATATATTCAAGAATTCAAGGAGCTTTGTTTGTCATATTGATATTGTTTTATCGGCCCAGCACTATGTTGAAGTGTGATGATAATCTTTCATTGTCTTTCATATACCAACAAAAATTATTGCTATAGATTTCTCTCAACAGTTCACAAATGCTCTTAACGTGCAGGTGTAAATGTGTTGGAACACAAATGAATGTTTTAAGATGGACAAACACCTTTGGAGCGTAAAATAAACATGGAAAATATCTACAACTTGTGGGCGACAAGTTGATGGTGTTTCTTACTTTTAAGTCTATGTAGTATAATACGAGTAAAACCAAATTGTGTTCAAATCATTTGCTTTTTGAGGTTAAGATTACAAGGACAAATTATAGCAAATTCATGAAATCACACATTGATTCAATGGTGTTTGAAAAAAAAAAAAAAAAAAAATATATATATATATATATATATATATATATATATATATATACACATATATATATATATATTATATATATATATATATATATACATATATATATATATATATATGTATATATATATGTATATATATATATATATATATATATATATATATATATATATATATATATATATATATATATATATATATATATATATATATATATATATATATATATATATATAAAAGCTACAACGCAAGTTTGTTTGCCTGAACAAAGGCACTTGCGCTTTGTTTGCCTAACAAAACAGGAAGTAATAGAAAAAAATATGCTGTGGCAGCGCGCTACATTCAATTACATTAAAGGGAATCATCCCTGTATATGTATGTATGTGTATATATATATATATATATATATATATATATATATATATATATATATATATATATATATATATATATATATATATATACATATATACATATACCTATATATATATATATATATATATATATATATATATATATATATATATATATATATATATATATATATATATATATATATATATATATATATATATATATACATATATATATATATATATATATATATGCACTAAACCTGCAAGAAATAGTTTAATGTGATTTTATAATTGTGTTTATATTGTTTCGAGGGGGTTCCATAATTATGTGGACATTTACTTTTCTTTATGCCTTGATATCTGAGGGGATTATATTCAGAGGAAAGTTGTATTTTAAATAAAATTATTTACATTTCATATATTTTTCTTCTGTTCCTTGTTTTCGATTGGTCATAAAAAATATTGACTGATATAAAATGCTTAAAACGTGATAGTTTTCAGCCATATCGCCCAGCCCTACTTAACATGTAAATGCTGCCTCTTTGTTAGGTCAGCATTGCAAATGAAAATGTAATCTTGATTGCCTTACTCTAGATAAATAAGGAAGCAAATGTGTATACACTGTACTAGTTTACCCAACAGGTAAACTGTAGACTGGAACAAGAAGTAGGTCTGAGGTTGCGGGAGGATGACAATTGTGTCATTTGAGCAATACAAAGTTGATATAGTGTAACACGTTGCTTTTCCTGCTTTGTAGACACAAGAAACAAACATATGTTTCGATTAGACAGTTGATGTGAGCGCCGCCCAGAGACCAATTAACATGGCGAAATAGATGCTAATTGGCCAAAACATGTGACTGCGTGGGTTCCCTCCGGGTACTCCGGCTTCCTTCCCCCTCCAAAGACATGCACCTGGGAATAGGTTGATTGGCAACACTAAACTGGCCCAAGTGTGTGAATGTGAGTGTGAATGTTGTCTGTTTATCTGTGTTGGCCCTGTGATGAGGTGGCGAATTGTCCAGAGTGTACCCCGCCTTCCGCCCGAATGCAGCTGAGATAGGCTCCAGCACCCCCCGCGACCCCGAACGGGACAAGCGGTAGAAAATGGATGGATGGATGTAAGGAAAGTTGCAGGCTCTGGACAACATTCTGAGGCTGCAAATAATTTGCGGGAATCGGTTGGTTGAATTTGGGTAAAGTGGCATGATCGTGACATCGCAAAATACTGGAGGAACTGAAATATTCCCAACAAACAGAGTGAAATTCCAAAATGTATTTCTTAACCACTTTGATGGTTATAGTTTACAGCAAAATCAAAACCCCAAGTCAGTATCTCATAAAATGTGAAAAAATGTCTATAAGTTCAATATTTTAAATATGTACTTAAAAATATGAACTTCCTGAGCCTTCAACTGGTCTTGTTGTCTTAATTTAACACCTGAAGTTAAATGCATTTGCAAAATATTTTAATTTATTGATCTGTTCCTCCTGTGCAGTCGAGCCTTTTCGCAGTTATAGTCGCAGATTTTCGCTGGCGGTCTAAGAATGTTAGCCCCGCGAATACCTGGGATCTACTGTACTGTATGACTGACTAGGAGCTATCACATTACAGTCATGATTGTGCCAGCATTCGTCAGCCTTGCCTCCCTAAAGCTGAGAGGATAAAATGATTTGGTCTCTTTTCAGACATGTCTGAAAAAATTACAACAAACAGGTTGCTTTAATGAAGACGTAGTCCTCATTAAATTCAGTCTTCATTTACTGTAGTATATAAACTCTTAACCTTAATGTTTGAACTGTTTGAAATGTCAAAGCTGAGGTTTCATACTGTCTATCTTCAGCTCAGCATTTGCTATTCTAGCCATGATTGGCTAGGCCTAGGAGATCGTCATCGAGAAGTGCTCCTCCTTTTATTTGGCACACGAGGCATCTCCGAAGGCATTCTAATTAAAAAGCAATGTGTTATCAATAATTAGGCAGCAGTCTGAAGTTTCTGTCGACAGACTTTACAATTCAGTTTTCTTAATACTAGGAGTAGTGCTAGAAGTCGTCAAAACTGCATTGAGTTGAGACACCTAAGAAAGACAATCGCTGACTCGGCTCAGTTTTGATGACTCCCAAGAAACTTGATAAAAGCTCAAAGTGCTGAGTGTTCGTGAGCTGTGTGTTTCCTATCTTTCCTCCAGACTGGGTGACACTTTCTTAATCATACCTGACTCTTTTTTCATACTAACTGTTACAAAATGGGTAACCAAACTCTTAACGGCACCAAAGTAAAACAGTACTATTCGGACCAAAAAACTAAGTCTGAATGTAGGTGCGAAATTAATGCAAACTCAGCCATCTGCAACAAGTGCATGAAGGGGATATTATGCAGGTAAGGTCTTATAAGTAAGGTAGCGTCTCGACAGGGGCACACAGTCTGATGCTCTTTTTAAACTTTACTGCAAACTTAACACGCCATCAGCAGTGCTCAGTTCCAAACTCAAACACACGTTTTCTCGTGGCTCTCCGACAGTGTTGCCAGATGGGAAACAACTAACTATCAGACCAGAAGCTTAAAAATTATCACAACATTTTTAAACATACCTGATTAATGGTGATGTGGTCTTGGTGTGTCCCTATCCGATGTGGATATTGGATATCGGTCCGATATCAGCAAAAATAAAAAGTATTTTCTGGTATTTTAGTCAAGTCATTTACAAAAGGTAAACATGGTAGGCTACAGGCTACTAAGAGCTAGCAGCTAAACAACAGCTAAGTACACAATAAACATACGTAATAAGTAGGGATGTGCTGATCGATCGGCTACCGATCAGTATTGCCCGATTTTTGTGAAAAAGTATGTGATCGGCCCCTGCCGAATTAGGCAATCACCTCTGACTGATAGTTACATTTATTTTTATGGTCACCACCAGTTAATATAATCACCTTAATTATGGCAATTTAAAAAAATATCGTATCATTATTATGTGTCATTGTCACTGGAGGACAAAGCTAAACATGCTTCACACAGTAAAAGCAAGCCAGGAGCAGGCATGCCAATTGCTATGCTAGCCTAAAATGACACAAGAAGTAAGTGCTTCAAGAAGTCTAAATTTGTATTTTCATGTTTACAAATTCAGGGAATTTGAGGGCAAAAACCAAAGGATTTAAATGCGATGGTAGTTTTTTAGGTATTGTGTTCTATTGACTTTGTGATCAAACAATTGTGTTTATTAAAAGACAATATACTGTTATATACAATGTACAATATCAATCCGTCCATCCATTTTCTACCGCTTGTCCCTCTCGGGATCGCAGGGGGTGCTGGAGCCTATCCCAGCTGCACTCGGGCGGAAGGCGGGGTTTACCCTGGACAAGTCGCCACCTCATCGCAGGAGCCAAACAATGTGTTAATAGCACTTACCATAAATATATGGAACAGTTTACAATTAGTACATGTGATTGATATTGGTGTCAGCCGATTTCACCCATGGAAGATCGGTATCTGAATCAGTAGCATAAAATCCAGATTGGAACATCCCTAGTAATATGGGTCCTTAATTGAACTAAAACAGCACATTTGACAATATAAAAAAGTATTATAATATTAAGTAACAGATCATAGTTGCATATTACTTACACGTACAAAGTCTCTAAAGCAGGAGCAAATTAAAAAAGTATCCATTAACAAACGTGTCCGCATCGTTCAACTTCTTGCGACACGAGCAAAAAGGGGAACTGCACTTTTTTTTTTCAATTTGGAATCGTTCACAATCTATGTGAGAGACATGACGACGGATGTATTTTTTTTTAATGCATTCTAACTTGTAAATAAATGTAAATGAAAGTCTGCTTACAATGGAGCCAATAGGAGGTCCTCAAATCTGCACATAAAACCCAGTAAATTACCATCCAAAAACTGCCAACAACATGATTTATGATCCGCAATAAACTTCCACAAACAAGGAAGCGAGAAAGAAGCTTGCCACTCAGTGATGTCAACATAGGCACACAAGCTTGTGATCACGACGCCGCTATAAATAGTTCATCTGCGTTAGCGCTTATAACAACAATATAAGGCTGCAGCTAATGATTATTTTTCTATCGATTAATCTATAGATTATTTTTTCGATTAATCGGTTAATCTATAGATTATTTTTTTCGATTAATCTATAGATTATTTTTCCTTTTACCGATTATTTTTTTATTCAAAATGAAGATGAAAAAATAAATGTAGGCCCGTTTTTTCAAAAGGCATGGCTTTTATTTACAAAAAAAAAGAAGTATGGCCACTCAGTCAACATTGACAACAACATGACTAAATATTCTGTAACAATGTAAACATTTAAAACTTTTAACATTTAACAAAATTAAAAGTAGCTTATTTGCTTTTTAATGTGCAAATATAAAAGTCAACATCCAGTGCAAATCTTAATATTCTGCAATAGTATAAGCATTTCAAAAGTAAAAGTATTGCTTATTTTGCTTTAAAATGTGCAAAAATAAAGATAAACATCCAATACAAAAAAGTGCAAAACGAAATATTCTGTAACAACAGTGTAAACATTTCAACAAAAGTGAAAGTATTGCTTATTTGCTAAAATGTGCAAAAATAAAGATAAACATCCAATACAAAAAAGTGCCAATCTAAATATTCTGGAGCACTGTAAACATTAAGTATTGCTTTTAAAATGTGCAAAATAAACATCCAGTCCAACACAGTACACAATAACCAATTCTACTCATTCCAGTGAGTGTCTAACAGTTGTAATGAAGAAAGTTTAGCATGTCTACATGCTTTGGTTCTTTTCTTGTTTACAATATTCCCAGCAGCTGAAAATAGGCGCTCAGAAGGGGTCGATGTGGCTGGAACTGAGAGCTAATTAGCCTTCACCTCAAGCCAGGATTGCGAGTGAGCTGAGCTGCAGTTTAAGTTTCTAGAAGGTCAACGGGCTCATAGTGATGTTACTAGTAGTTGACTGGGAGGTGTTTATTATCATTTGGGGAGAGTCCGCTGCCTGATGCTCACCTGCTAAACACCTATCTGCTCCACGCTGAAGCGCTGACTACATGCGCTCTGAATACGCACTGCTGATTGGCTGATAATGCTTCGTGTGTACCAATCAGATGGTTGTGTGGGTGGGACAATGCTGCGTGTGTACCAATCAGATGGTTGTGTGGGTGGGACAATGCTGCGTGCTGAGACAGAGGCAGACGGAGCAAAGCAGCTTGTTAAGACTTTAGCTTTAGCTTAGAAACTCGTTCGGTACACCCCCATACCGAACCGAAAGCCCCGTACCGCAACGGTTCAATACAAAACACGTACCGTTACACCCCTAGCAGATACAAATGACACATTCATGTTTTTGTGTAATGATGACAACGTATGCTCGCGCGGACGATTGACTAGTTGATGGTTTTCTTTTCAAATGTTCGTTCATAGCCGTTGTGCTGCTATGATAGGCCATTTCCGCTCGACACAGTGTGCATACAACAACATTATTAGGCCGTTTATTGAAATACTCCCACACTTTTGACCACTTTTGGCATGCTTTTCCCCCCTCGCTCGCACCGCTCGCATCGTCTTCTTTGATCGTCTGCTTTGCGCTTCGCCATGACGGTAGTGTGACGTCATTATGCGACGCGTCGACGCACAAAAACGGCGTCGACGTATTTACGTAACCGATGACGTCGACTACGTCGACGCGTCGTTTCAGCCTTACAACAATATTACTAATACTTGACTAATATTCAAGTCACAAAACACATTTGAGTTTGTAATGCACACATTGCAATAGGACACTAATCTGTACTGACTGAAAAACATGAACAATCATATTACAGTATCTGTAGTGTATTAGCCCACATGTCATGTTTTGTTTGCACAGCATATGCTGTCTGTCATGATGCACACGCATTACGTGCAGCGTGTATCAGGACAATATAAAGTGTGGCTCACTCGATGGACTAATTGGTCCAGCTGGCCAGGGATGTTTTTTCCGGTTAATTATGGTTAAGCACGCCATTTATGTCAAAGTAGCTTTGCTTCAAGTTCCACATTTTGCAGCTATGGTTCACTTTCACCTCACAATCGGCTTCCGTCTGCTCCCACGTCTCGCTCTTCCTTCGTGCTAGCTTCTAGAAGCAGTAATTCATCCTCCATGAATTTAGATGTAAAAAGATAAGGTTGTGAATCCTCATTTGTCCAAAAACAGTCATCCGCGTGTTTGTACCCGGAAGGGGTTGTTACCAGAAGTCAGTAGTGCGCTGCTTTGGAAATGGAAATAAATGCGCTGAAGAATTAGTTCCAACAATGATTAAAATGACCAAAATACAGTAAAAATTGAATATATTACATATTGTTATGAACATGTCTGTTACTACATTATATATAGAATTGCAGTGTGTATATAAAACATTGCCGGAGGGTTTTGAAGTTGTTTTAGCTGATGGTGACTCCCATTACCTGCATCTTCCAAGTGTTTTTTTATCTTCTTTAAAATCCTCCCCCAAAAAAGACATGTGTGTTCTTATCTCTCATAATGATTGTGAACGATAGGCAAAATTCCCAAAAAAGTGCAGTTCTCCTTTAAAGCACTATGGGTAACCTCACCTCATTGGAGCGTTCTTTTTTAAAATTCCATTATCGGAGCTATTTTCTCTGTCCGAGTGATGTCATAACTCCTTATTTCGACGCAATAATTATGAGTCCTATATTTATTGTGCACTCCAAGTAAATATTTTGGTTATAATCTTATTTATGCAGTGTTATTGAAGTTTTTAAACTACTATTTTGTTAAAAAAAAGTATGCAAAAATAAAAGGGAATTGTTTTTGGACAAATTTTATATGCTTTCTGGTTATTGTAGAATTTTTAAAGTCCTGATTTGGCACCGGTATCATATACGGTTACGCAATATAGTCGATATATGATATAAATGATATATATCTGGCCGACTATCATCAATCAATCAATCAATCAATCAATGTTTATTTATATAGCCCTAAACATTTTAATGCTATGGTTATATCGTGATAATGCATGTCGATGACATATTCTAATTGTGTCCCGCAAATTTGACAGCGACAAGCCTGCGGACGCAGTGTCCTCAACGCAATGTAGCGGCCTCGCTAGTGGCTAAAGTCCCTCCACAGTGCAAACCCACGTCTAAGTTGTCTGCATGGCGGCCAAAAAATTCAGTTTCTTACAAACTACTCAATTTAAACCAACCAAAAACGACGTAAGGCGGCGGGTCTTGGCGTCGCTCTTTCACGCACCTAAGCTGTATGTTGTTTCTGATTGGTTTAAATTGCGGAGTTGTCTTATGTGGTTGGTTAAATGTAAGCACACTTCAGATACACACACGCACGCACTTCTGAATGCGCGCCCACGTTGTATTACACGCTCACAAATCTGGATGCGCTCGCTCAAATCGTACATGGCGGAAGTGCCGTAAAAGTCACTTGTAAAAAAGACAGCCAATAGAGGGTTCCTGCTTCTCGGAGATCATGGTTACGCAGGTGCATATTGTATTACACGCATGCACTTCTGAATGCGCGTGCACACGTACTACACACTCACAAATCTGTCACATGTAAATACTATTGAGGGTTCTTTTTGATTAGGGACAGACAGACAAATAAAAACACATGTACGCGGATCTAAAACACACGTACGTGGTTTTGATAAGACACATTGTACACACGCACATGAATTGGATTACACGTGCACAGATTGAGATACACGTTTGCAAATAATTTTTCTACAATAATACTTCCATATTTGTCCTATCCAGGTGAGAGGCATAATTTATGATGGAGAATAAAGTTTGACGAGCAAGGAAATGAGGAAGCAGCTGATCAGTCGATCATGTCAACATTGGCACAAAACTCGTGATCACGGCACCGCTATAAATGGTTTGTCTGTGTTAGCACTTATAAAAACAATATTACTAATACTTGGTTGATATTCAAGTCACAAAATGTAAATGGGGTATTGTTGGTGGTTTTTGGATGTATTTTATTGGGTTTTATGGGAGGAATAGAGGATCTCACATTGACTGTGCTGTAAGCTGACTTTTATTTACGTTTATTACGAGTTAGAGTGCACAAAAAAAAAATGCAGCCGTTATGTATATCATAATGATTGTGGATGATAGGAAAAAAGAAAAAAAGTGCAGTTCGCCTTAAGGGCAAAAAACTCAACTCAAATCAGAGCCAATATTAGGAAATATATTTAATAATAATTTATATTGTTACCCAGTTATGTGTTTCTGTCTGATTGTGATTAAAAATGTAATCATTAAATGATCTTGAAAATTACAAGTATCAGTATCAGCATTGGTATGGCCGATACTGCCCCTGTAACTACTTGGTATTGGATTGATAACCAAATTTGTAGTACTTTCTAAAACTAATGTAAAGTAAACAAGCAACACTATTCGCTTATTACATTTAAACAGAAGTGTAGATATAAACATGTTATAGCAGAAAGTAACCAGATATTAACAAATGAGCAAGTAGCTAAAAAATAGTTTTTAGAAAATAATACCACCATAAATGACCCAATATGTACGGAGCCCCTTTAGGGGCTCCGTACAAAAAAACTTTTTTTTTTTTTTTATAAAAGTTTCTCGTGCGGGAAAGGACAGTTTTCCTCTTCTGTGGCTGTGGGGGGTGGGCGTGGCTTGCGGACCTGCAGCGAAGCGGAGTGTGTCAGTTAGTCCGATGTTGATGTGATCAAACTTCTTTCTTGCTTGGAAGATGCACACACAATTGTAACTGTTATTTCTTCCTGCAAATAATAAATATGTACAACGTGTTTGGATGTATTCATTTATGTAAAATTGTCATTAAATGTAATATTGCCTGACAAAAAGTGATTCGACATACGTAATATTTTGATATTTACACATCGCTATATATATATATATATATATATATATATATATATATATATATATATATATATATATATATATATATATGTATATATATATACATATATACACAGTATATACACGCGCACACACACATATACATGTATACTGTATAGGAAGAAACACACATACATATATACAGTATACATATATACACACAAACACTAAATTTGACATACAAAATAACTACTATTTTTAAGAACAAGTTACAGTAATATATAATATATTTATACACTACCGTTCAAAAGTTTGGGGTCACCCAAACAATTTTGTAGAATAGCCTTCATTTCTAAGAACAAGAATAGACTGTCGAGTTTCAGATGAAAGTTCTCTTTTTCTGGCCATTTTGAGCGTTTAATTGACCCCACAAATGTGATGCTCCAGAAACTCAATCTGCTCAAAGGAAGGTCAGTTTTGTAGCTTCTGTAACGAGCTAAACTGTTTTCAGATGTGTGAGCATGATTGCACAAGGGTTTTCTAATCATCAATTAGCCTTCTGAGCCAATGAGCAAACACATTGTACCATTAGAACACTGGAGTGATAGTTTCTGGAAATGGGCCTCTATACACCTATGTAGATATTGCACCAAAAACTAGACATTTGCAGCTAGAATAGTCATTTCCCACATTAGCAATGTATAGAGTGTATTTCTTTAAAGTTAAGACTAGTTGAAAGTTATCTTCATTGAAAAGTACAGTGCTTTTCCTTCAAAAATAAGGACATTTCAATGTGACCCCAAACTTTTAAACGGTAGAGTATATATATACATGCTTACACATAATATATATATATATATATATATATATATATATATATATATATATATATATATATATATATATATATATATATATATATATATATATATATATATATAGATACACATACATACATACATACATACATATATATAGATACACATACATACATACATACATATATATATATATATATATATATATATATATATATATATAATATATATATATATATATATATATATATATATATATATATATATATATATATATATATATATATATATATTATATATACACATATAAATTATATGGGTAGATATTTGTTCTAAAAAGGGTATTTCAACAAGTAAACAGTAGAGTAGGTAGTTGATGTTGATATATGTAATGCACATAAGGGTATTCTAGTCAGATGCGCGTGTGTAAATATGCGATGTGTAAATATCAAAATATTACGTACGTCGAATCACTTTTTGTCAGGCAATATTACATTTAATGACAATTTTACATACATGAATACATCCAAACACGTTGTACATATTTATTATTTGCAGGAAGAAATAACAGTTACAATTGTGTGTGTATCTTCCAAGCAAGAAAGAAGTTTGATCACATCAACATCGGACTAACTGACACACTCCGCTTCGCTGCAGGTCCGCAAGCCACGCCCACCCCCAACAGCCACAGAAGAGGAAAACTGTCCTTTCCAGGGCATGATAAAGTCTTAAATAATGTCAAACACGTAGCGTTACAATAACCAGGAAGATAGAGTGTTTGTCTCACACCTACTAATCAAGCATTCACATTTTGCCACAACACACATGGGGGAAAGTCCTAATTGGAAATACAGCCATATTAACTCCTAAACTGCCATTTTAACACACACCAAACCATCAGCACGCATCCAATGCTTTCTCGTGGCCACGAGAAACTTTTTATAAAAAAATAAAATAAAATAAAAAATTAATATTTTTTTATTTTATTTTATTTTTTATAAACAGTTTCTCGTGGCCACGAGATACTTTCTCGTGCGCACGAGATACATGTGTAAAAAAAATAAATTCCCATGTCCCTTTAGGGGCTCCGTAAATATGTCAGTCAATATGTCAGCAGTTTAATTAGGAGCCTTTGTAACTTATTTTGGAATGGTTTTGTTACCATTTACATACAAAATAATATAGTGAGATAAATATTGCCATCAAAGGAGGATGCTAAATATAATGCGATACAGATTTTAGGTCAGATCTCCCAATACATAACCCTACCATTTTTGCAATATACTATATTCCTGAGTAACTAATCGGACCATCCCTATCAGGAATGTGGGTGTAAAGTTTCGAGATGACATAGTTTATTATTAGCATGACCTATATTTGTGTTTCTTTTCTGTTTTTGCTTTCCCTGTTCAGATGGACACAGCTGTGTGAGATTTGGCAGTCAACAAATCTGCATCAAAGTTATTTTTTCTTAATCCTCCTTGCTGACCTCCTGATACAGCAGAGTTTCCACACTAATCTTAGTGTAATGCTCCTTATACCCCCGGCCCCTCCTTCTTCAGGTTTTACATCACTGAATAACACAATAGGCATAGATAAGTTGGGTTGTTCCTGATGCTGGCGCTGTGTAACAAATCCCGCCTCGTTCTGTTGTTCCCCATGGGAACCTGTGCTGGTTTCCTGTGGTGCCACGTTGTGAATCCAGAGAGGTGAGAACAGTGTCATAAATAGAAAGGTTCAATTAAGCAACCTAGTGATATTCCCTGTGGAGCATCCGTGCTTCGTGCATATGCAGACTATTCCCACGCCCTTTTAGTAGCGCCAACATGAAAATACACAAACCCAGTTTCACCAAAGTCAACCAGTTGCTGCTTGCAAACTCCTCGCAATGAGAGTGCCGCTTGGGTTGCACACAGCCTCTCCCTTCATCTGCAATGAAGTTGATTTGGTCTCGTGACTGAAAATGGAGCAGTTTTTATGTTTTTAATCCACTATATTACTCATCCAGCTGAGTACAGTCAGTTCAATAGAAGAAGATTAATTTTCTCCACTTGTCCCACAAAATTCAGTGCTCATTTCAAAGGAACACTGTTGGTGCTCCCTGACGACCCCGTTGTAAGAAGCACTCACATCTCCAAGGCCGTGTCCTCCGACAGATATATATTTTTTAAATGACAACATGACATACTGCACTCGTCTAAAAATGTATGTCCTTGTTCGCGGCTATCAACGGCCAGCAGAGGTTTTACCACCTTTTAAAGCAAAGCATGTGCATCCATGCAGAAGTTGCAATTCGGGTGCAGGTATACAGCACACATATACCTCTTATTATTTACTTGGCACTAGACTTCCAAGTTAACTCTTAACATGTCCTTTAATTGCACTTTCACATGTGTCCCTACTGACAAAAATTCCAGCTCCCCATAACCTGCTGTAAAAATTAGGGCTGTCAACGTTAACGCGTTAACGCATGTGATCAATAAAAAAAAAAAAATAATAATTAAAAAAAATATATATATATATATATATATATATTGTGTTACCTAGGTCTGGGCCGATAAAACGAATTTAATATACAAAACCCAAAACCAGTGAAGTTGGCACGTTGTGTAATTGGTAAATAATTAAAAACAGAATACAATGATTTGCAAATTATTTTCAACTTATATTCAATTGAATAGACTACACATTGAAAAACTAAATTTTTTTTCACAAATAAACATTAACTTAGAATTTAATGGCAGCAATACATTGCAAAAAAGTTGGCACAGGGGCATGTTTTACCACTGTGTTACATGGCCTTTCCTTTTAACAACACTCAGTAAACATTTGGGATTTGAGGAGACCAATTTTCGAAGATTTTCAGGTGGAAGTCTTTCCCATTCTTTATTGATGTACAGCTTAAGTTGAGTCCGGGGTCTCCGTCGTGGTCTTTTAGGCTTCATATTGCGTCACACATTTTCAATGGGAGACATGTCTGGACTACAGGCAGGCCAGTCTAGTACCCACACTCTTTTACTATGAAGCCACGCTGTTGTAACATGTGGCTTGGCATTGTCTGGCTGAAATAAGCAGGGGCGTCTATGATAACGTTGCTTGGATGGCAACATATGTTGCTCCAAAACCTGTATGTACCTTTCAGCATTAATGGTGCCTTCACAGATGTGTAAGTTACCCATGCCTTGGGCATCAGTACACCTCCATACCATCACAGATGCTGGCTTTTGAACTTTGCTCCTATAACAATCCTGATGGTTCTTTTCCTCTTTGTTCCGGAGGACATGACGTCCCCCGTTTCCAAAAACAATTTCAAACGTGGACTTGTCAAACCACAGAGCACTTTTACACTTTGCGTCAGTCCATCTTAGATGAGCTCGGGCCCATCGAAGCCGGCGCCGTCTCTGGGTATTGTTGATAGATGGCTTTCGCTTTGCATAGTAGAGTTTTAACTTGCACTTACAGATGTAGCGACGAACTGTAGTTACTGACAGTGGTTTTATGAAGTGTTCCTGAGCCCATGTGGTGATATCCTTTAGACACTGATGTCGCTTTTTGATGCAGTACCGTAATATCATCGCTTAGGTGCAGTGATTTCTCCAGATTCTCTAAACCTTTTGATGATATTACAGACTGTAGATGGGGAAATCCCTAAACTCCTTGCAATAGCTCGTTGAGAAATGTTGTTTTTAAACTGTTCGACAATTTGCTCACGCATTTGTTCACAAAGTGGTGACCCTCGCCCCATCCTTGTTTGTGAATGACTGAGCATTTCATGGAAGCTGCTTTTATACCCAATCATGGCACCCACCTGTTCCCAATTAGCCTGGTCACCTGTGGGATGTTCCAAATAAGTGTTTGATGAGCATTCCTCAACTTCCTTAGTCTTTTTGCCACTTGTGCCCGCTTTTTTGAAACATGTTGCAGGCATCAAATTCCAAATGAGCTAATATTTGCAAAAAATAACGTTTTTGAGTTTGAACGTTAAGTATCTTGTCTTTGCAGTCTATTCAATTGAATATAGGTTGAAAACGATTTGCAAATCATTGCATTCTGTTTTTATTTACGATTTACACAACGTGCCAACTTCACTGGTTTTGGGTTTTGTGTATCACGATATCCATGTAATCATATCAATATAAAATGTGTTTGATAAATATATAATTTTTTATGGTTGGGAAAAAAACGGAAAGAATAAAGCTTGGTTGGTTGCATGAACAAAGGCACTCGCGGTCTGGTAAGCTAGCCAGACAGGAAGTGGGAGGGACACGCTAAACAGCCAATGGTTGCACCATATAACTGTCGATTTTCTGTACAGAGCGAAATGAATCAAAATGAGTGCTGCCGAGAACGAATAAATTGTGGATAAAACAGAAAAATCGCTCATCATTTTTCATCAACACACGTCTGTTCCCTATTCGGATGTACGGAAACAGGTAGGAACTAAAGTGCAGGACTGTATAACTTAAATAAATAACAAAATATAACAAATGTGCTATTTTTAAAATAATAATTTGGTCTAATAACATATAAATAATAACTACTGCAAAACAATACTTTGTGGCACTAAACCTCTAAGTTTACATTTTCACTCTTTGCACTATTTTGTTACACTTTATTAGGCATTTCTTACATATTCCTTTTGTTTCACCTTATTGTTAAGTGTTTATTGTAATTTTTGAATTTTGTTTACATGGACTGCTTAAATATTACAAGCATTTTTGCCTTGATAGCTGAAGGATTATAATCAGAGGAAGGTTACATTTTAATAAAAAGTGTTAACATTTATCACATTTTTCTCCTGTTCCATATTTCCATAGGTCATAAAAAATATAAATAATTATCGATATCGACCAATATAAAAAAACATATCGTGATACAGTTTCAGCCATATCGCCCAGCCCTAGTCTTACCATAAATTAATGAGGATTAATCAGTGTATGATTTGACTGTCGGAAGGTGGCGCACATTGCACAGGTAATGATCACGTCACACGCCAGTGTGATGCTAATTAGAGCCATGTGCTTTGCGCCCTTCAAAACAAACTCAGAGAGAACTTTAGATACAATTGAGGTAATTAGTTAATTGCAGCGACAAACTTTCTTTTCATCGGCGTACATCAAGTTTAAAACAGCTTGTTTGGAGTTTCAACCCTATAAAAGCCAATACTCTATAATTACATAACTCATACTTTTTTACTTAAACCCCCAAAACAAATACATTTTTTTCATTAGAAACATTTCAAGGAATTTGAGTTTGAACTTTTTATGATTACGTCCTGAGTTGATCAGTGATTTTGCAGTAACACTGACTTCAATGCATTTTTATTGTTTCTACTATGGATGTTTTAATACAAAAACACATACTTGAGGTCCTAAGGACAAAAATATCAGCATCCTAAAAATTGCAGCATTTAAATACAGTGGTACCTTGGGATAAGAGTGTCAAAGCTTACAGGCTGTCTCTTGGTTTTGATTTGTAATGCTTTATATTCAGCTTACGAGCTTGCCCACCGCTCGTTGGTGTAGCAAATGTCACAGTGAACACAGTGAGATCCGACCAAAACATCTGGTGTTACTCAATAGCAATACTGTAGCTTATAGCAAGAGATAGACTGAACATGGAAACAGAGAGTGCTGAGAAGAAGTGAATGAGATGCATTAAAGAAAGAAATCATCAAAAAATCTGATCATGACCATCATACTAAAGCAGAGTAAGTCAATAATGCCAACCAAGGAAGTTGAAATAATAAACGTCAGACATTTATTCATGAAACTATCAAGAAGCTGCTAATGATTTGTTTGACACAGACGCAGTTCGAAGCATACTGTATACCAGGGGTGGGCAATTAATTTTTACCGGGGGCCGCATGAGCAACCCGAGCACTGCTGGAGGGCCACATCGACAATATTTCAATTAAATTTTGCTCAATATTATTTTTTATGTATACCGTAAGATAAATAATAATAATAATAATAATAATAATTAATAATAATAGTAATACTTCAACATAGTGTGTGTAACAGCATTCCATGACTAATATAAATAAATTAACATTAATAATAAATGACAGTAAAATAAGCACACGTATGACTGAGGAGTCATAGTGTAACTTTGTGTGGTGTTTGAGTTGTCCGACTTTTTGTGTGGCCATAAACGCACCAGTGGTTTAGTGCTATGCGTGTTGGTGACAGATGACAAGTTGGTTTTGGCCTGGTTTGTACGGCAGAAAATGACTAGTTTTTCGAGATAGAAGTGTTTTACTTATGTTTTTGGTGTGGTTCTGGCCGAATATAAACAGTTTTGCTCAATAAAGTGATCGATATAATTCCTGGCCTCGAAGCATCTCGATAGACGTTACAATAATTGAACGGTGTTCAATTGTACCGTGTTGACGAACACCGTTAGGGCCGCTTGTTGTCACTGTCACTCAAAGTTGCATTGCAAAATTACATAGAATAAATATGTTTATTTTGTTTAGAATTCAGATGGGATTTGATTTGGTGCGCGGCATATATTTGCTGCGCGCAGCAGAGGCTTGAGCAGTGCGCAATTGCGCAGGCACGCACCCTAGAGGGAACGTTGCATGGCAGTCCATGTCTTGTTGGAAACACGCCATTCTTCATCAACTTTTCTCTTTTTAGCGTCTCGGGTGTAAACCGGGGCAGCACGGTGGCAGAGGGGTTAGTGCGTCTGCCTCACATTACGAAGGTCCTGAGTAGTCGTGAGTTCAATCCCGGCCTCGGGATCTTTCTGTGTGGAGTTTGCATGTTCTCCCCGTGACTGCGTGGGTTCCCTCCGGGTACTCCGGCTTCCTCCCACCTCCAAAGACATGCACCTGGGGATAAGTTGATTGGCAACACTAAATTGGCCCTAGTGTGTGAATGTGAGTGTGAATGTTGTCTGTCTATCTGTGTTGGCCCTGCGATGAGGTGGCGACTTGTCCAGGGTGTACCCCGCCTTCCGCCCGATTGTAGCTGAGATAGGCTCCAGCGCCCCCCGCGACCCCGAAGGGAATAAGCGGTAGAAAATGGATGGATGGAGGGTGTAAACCGTGCATCACTTGTCGCTGCATGTGCACCTTCACTCGCAGGTTACACACGGACACACGCCCATAAATAATACTTTTCAAAATAAAAGCAGCACAGTTGTATTGCGCGCACGACATAGATGTTTTTTCAACTTTATTTTGTAATTAATGATTGCAGCTGTTCACATTCACTCACAATCACGCACACGCATACGTCCACACGGAAGTAATACAAATAACGATTTTCAAAACAAAAGCAGCACCGTTGTATTGCACACTCGACATAGATACTTTTTAAAATTTATTTTGTAATTTATAATTGGCCTCACGCGGGCCGGACAGGGATGGACAAAGGGCCGGATGTGGCCCGCGGGCCGCAGAATGCCCAGGTCTGCTGTATACCGTAAAACAGGGGTCTAAAAGGTGCCATGTTATTGTGGAATACTACAATATTCAAATAATAGAGAATAACACTGCTAATCTCATTAATCGCTAGCTGATAACTGTTGCGCAAATTGTTAGCTGACACTTAGTGTGCTAAGCACTAGCTGACAACTAGCACGCTAAATAAAGGCTAGCTACAAACTGGTGCGTTAATTTGTAGCTGACAACTGGTTAACGTGCCAATGATTGTAACACACACTAGGTATGGTCAAATTATTCTCTGCATTTGACCCATCACCCTTGATCACCCCCTGGGAGGTGAGGGGAGCAGTGAGCAGCAGCGGTGGCCATGCCCGGGAATCATTTTTGGTGATTTAACCCCCAATTCCAACCCTTGATGCTGAGTGTCAAGCAGGGAGGTAATGGGTTCCATTTTTATAGTCTTAGGTATGACTCATGTGCTCATTGATAGCTGGTAGCTTGCGCCGCTGATCATAGCTGGAAACTGGTGCGCTAATTGCTGGCAGGTAACTAGAGCGCTAATCACTAGCTATCTTAAATGTTAACATGAATACAATAATGCTGTTATTTATTCATGGCCTAGTGGTTAGAGTGTCCGCCCTGAGATCGGTAGGTTGTGAGTTCAAACCCCGGCCGAGTCATACCAAAGACTATAAAAATGGGACCCATTACCTCCCTGCTTGACACTCAGCATCAAGGGTTGGAATTGGGGGTTAAATCACCAGAAATGATTCCCGGGCGCGGCACCGCTGCTGCCCACTGCTCCCCTCACCTCCCAGGGGGTGAACAAGGGGATGGGTCAAATGCAGAGGACACATTTCACCACACCTAGTGTGTGTGTGACAATCATTGGTACTTTAACTTTAACTTTTTAAACTTGCAAGGTAAAGTGGCGGGTGTCCAAGCCACTGCTACTTATAAACAGTGTTGGGTTAGTTACTGAAAACCAGTAATGAGTTATAGTTACTAGTTACTTCATTTCAAAAGTAACTCAGTTACTAACTCAGTTACTTACACCAAAAAGTAATGCGTTACTTTGAAAAGTAACTATTTCGTTACTTCTTTTTTTCTTTTCTTTTTTAAAAGCTCCCATTAATGCCCTTTAGCCTTCATTTCAGTACTGTTATTGCACTGGAGAATAATACAATGTGTTGATCAACTTGACATGCATTTGCATCACTGAACTCTGCTAAGCAATGTGGTCTACTTACAACACACAAACAATGTGGTCTACATACAACACACAAACAATGTGGTCTACATACAACACACAAACAATGTGGTCTACAAACAACACACAAACAATGTGGTCTACATACAACACACAAAGACAAAGATATGTTTCAAAGGCCAATTTGTTTCTGGCCAGAACAAATTGACAAAACTATTTTAAATAACTGCAACATAATGGCACTTTAACTTGAACTTGAAGTAGATAGGATATTTGATCCTAGACACAACTTACATTTAACAAAAATGTTATTTTCTTTGTGCTCGACAAAAGAAAAGTATTGAGAATTTCTCCTTGTTAAAAAAAATCGACTCTTGGCTTCGCCATGATGTCTTGTTAGTTGTTATGATAGTAGCGTTTATGTGTGTGCGTGTGTGTGTGGCCCTTTAAGATATGACAGCGTGTGAGGTGAATGACGTCAGTGAGTGAGTGGGCGAGAGAAGTGAGCGACCGGCGACAGTGAGTGCTTGCAGGTGCTCTCTCTAGCTTGGTGGAGGGCTGCGTCCAATAAAGTCACAAAGTTGCAACAAACCGCCGGCCTCGTCATTCACCCTCAGCTGTAAAGACCACTTCTGGGTAAAGTGAAGGTTGTTAGCCCCGAAGGAACGTCTCCCCTGCGCTCCTCAACTACGGTATGGGAGTCCCCCCCTCCGCCCCCACCCACACAAAGCACGTACGCCTCTTATTTTCCACCGCAGCGCTGCCACAAAACACACTCAGATCTTCAGTTTCTAGTCGATACTACATAAAAAATAACGTAAAATAACGCAGTAACGCATCATGCAGTAACGGTAACTGAGTTACTGAATATAAAAAATAACGCGTTAGATTACTAGTTACCGCCGAAACTAACGGCGTTACAGTAACGCGTTACTTTGTAACGCGTTAGTCCCAACACTGCTTATAAACTACAATACAGTATGTTAATAGGCTAGACTTTTTTTTTTAAGACTTTTATTTATTTTTTAGACTCTTCTTTTTTTTGTTTTGTCTTTTTAGACTTATTTATCCACACACGATTCTAAATCTTAAATCTAATCAACTAAAAAATGTCACTACTCCTTTGCAGTACCTCTGTGGGACACCCTGTTCAAGGCCTCTGCCGTAGAAGTCCGCTAAAGGAGGTAAATGCTGTACAATATTACTACATTACTATATAAAACAACGGTAGTTATTTTGTACTACACTTTATTGTATTGTTTTTGATCCAATATTTCTTATCTAACAGTTTGTTTTTCTTTTTAAAAGGCATGTTACATGTTAAAATTGTGTTGTTTTGGGTGGGCCAAGCCCAAAATAAATTCATTTTAATAAGTTTCAATGGCCGACGCTGTTTGGCAATACAGGTTTTTCAAGGCATGGACTACGTCACAGAACTAGGGCTGCAACAACTAATCGATTAAATCGATTATTAAAATAGTTGCCGATTAATTTAGTCATCGATTCGTTGGATCTATGCTATGCGCAGAGTTTAGTTTTTTTTTAATAAAAAATAAATAAAAAACATTTTTTTTCTTTTTTTTTTTAAATAAACCTTTATTTATAAACTGCAACATTTACAAACAGCTGAGAAACAATAATCAAAATAAGTATGGTGCCAGTATGCTGTTTTTTTTTCCAATTAAATACTGGATAGGATAGAAATGTAGTTTGTCTCTTTTTCCCGATTATTAATCGATTAATCGAAGTAATAATCGACAGATTAATCGATTATCAAATTAATCGTTAGTTGCAGCCCTACACAGAACCAATTAAAACTTGTAGCCAATCCTGCTGTATTAATATTTTCATCAACGACACTTTCAAAAGTACTTAAGCCTTAACTGTACACATCAAATATTTGATATATTTTTGGTATTTTAACCCTCAAAGGGACACAATGTTCACATAAGTCCACTGTTTTTTTTTACTGAGAAATTGTTTTCTACTCTTTGATTAAATTGATATGCCTCTTTTTCTGAATTGAAAGTACCGTACTGAAAAATCAGAATAAGAATACATCATAAAAATTCACTTCAATTCAGAATTTGACCAGAGTAATAATCACTTTTGGCTTAAGTGTATTTGAATGCATTAAGCATCGTGACGCATGTAGTCAGCGGCACGAACACATTTACAATAACATTTAAAATTGAGCTTTTATTAGATTCAGATTAGGTAGCTCAAAACAAGAACCTGAGATGTCAGAATATAGTGGTGATATATGGTCAGTCACATCTGAATGTTTCGTCTTGTGGGGTTCATTCCATCAACCGATTCTATTTAAGGAATGTGTATGCTCCGAGTACAAGATACACCTTGCAAGCGAATACTCTCATAAAACTATTTTACACTTTTTGGCACTGCATACATGACTGCTCTGTTCATGGAGCACAAAAGGTGAATGCAGGCCTCGAGCAACTGTATGACCAAAGTAGGGAAGTGGGTAGGACAAAACTGTGGGGAGGGAGCGTAAAAATAAAACAGTCATAGCGCTGTCAGCACAACAGTTAGCACAGAGTATAATGTCATGGCCTTGATGCTGGTAAAGAAAAAAGCAACTCACTTCCAAAACAAGTGCTTTACCAAGCATTTATTTCTCTCAATAATATTATGGTAATTTGTAAACATATACTAGAATGGTCATTCAAATATGGATGCATTAATTAGTAAAGCAGTGGAACAATAACAAAGAAAGCAAATCGTTTATGTCATGCTTGCGTTCCCTGACCAGATGCTATTTTCCCTATACAATGAAACCCACTTAAGTCCGTCCCACTTATTTTGACAACCTGTTTATGTCGATCAAGTAACTCTAAGTCCTGATCCATTGTGTGCGTAATGCTAAAAAGTGCCTGCTTACTGTAGGTTGTCATCCATATACCTGGTCAACTGCTTTTATAGACAAAACATTTGAGATTTTTTCTGAAAAATAGTTCCGTTTATGTTGCTGTGTTGTTAACCTCCTCATCAGCCCTAATCTGCATGGATAAAATAACAACGGTCTAGTTACACATCGTTACAACGTGCACACAGGGACTTCCTGTTCAGTGTAGGGTGTAGACGATATACGATATAAATGATATACATTTGCCCAACGATAGAGCTTTTAATATGATCATTACATCGTGATAATGCATTTTGATAACACATTTGAGCTGTGTCCCACAATTTTGACAATATCAAATAAAAAAGGTGTCACCTCATATTGTTATCACTGGAGGACTAGAGGACCAAAATAGCTAAACATGCTACAGTACACTACACACTGTAGGAATATATAGTTATTTTTTAATGTAAACAGTTGGGTGGATCGATACAAATATCGACAGTAACTGTACCAAGTATAGAATCAGTATATGGCCAATACTACAGTGATCATAACGATATTGTTTATTATCACAACATCGAATCAAGTGTTGCTATTGTTTACAAACTCAGGAAGGGAATAAGGATATAATTATATGGGGAACATATGAATCATTAATTAGTTGCTTATTAACATGCAAATTAGAAACATATTGGCTGTTAATTAGTCATTATTAAGTACTTATTATTGCCTTATTATACAACCAGTAAGCCATTAACTAAGAGTCTTCCCTAAACCTAACCCCAACCCCAACCCCAACCCTAACCCTACCCCTAACCCTGACCCTAAGTTAATAAGCAATTAATTAATGGTTCATATGTTCCTCATACTAAAGTGTTACCATTAATTTATATTGTTAAATTCTGTTTCTATGGTCAGAATAGTACTCAAAAATGTAATCATTTAATGATCTTGAAAAGTGCTTATTACATTTTAAAGCAATATAGTATGTGGCTAGACCAATGTTACGACGGAAAGTAACCAGATATTAACAATAAATTAGCAAATGGATTAATAATACTTTTGAGAAAATAATACAACCGGTAATGGCGAATATGTTACTGCATATGTCAGCAGCTAAATTAGAAGTAGGGATGTAACGATAAACAGTATAATGATACACTCCCCACAGTTAATAGTACAGTTGAAACTTAAGATGATCGTAAAACCGTGATTGTTAACTAGTGCTAGCTGGCTAAAATGCTAGCATGACTACAAGAGACATTAACCTATTTCCCCATTAAAAATGTACCTTACCCAATCTAAATGTGTACTGTATAAACACATTACTGTCTAAGCAATTAAAACTATTTAACTGTGCACATTAGACCTACAGACTGTGCTGTCTTAGCTTAGAGAGATTGATCTGTACTTGAAAGAATGAAAGAATTTGACAACAGGAAGTGAATTTTTCTGATGTTACATAAACCAGATGTGATGGTTTTTTCCTTTGTCATTAAACACAAAACTTTTACAAATTAAAATGATAGAAAAACATATTTATCAATCAATCAATCAATCAATGTTTATTTATATAGCCCTAAATCACAAGTGTCTCAAAGGGCTGTACAAGCCACAACGACATCCTCGGTGTCGAGTGGGTCTGACATAATATTGTGAAAGTCCAACACATCAGCGAAAGTCCAGTCCATGGTGGGGCCAGCGGGAACCATCCCTTATGTCTGTGGACAAATGTACACGCAATGCCTAACTTCGGTTTCAATTATGTCGACAAACGCTTTCATAGACGTTAGTCAAGGGGTGTGGTCAAAAACAGAATTGACAGTATTAAAAGCCAATGATGAAAGCTGGAATTTGTGGCCTGACAAGTCAATCCATCAGCTTCACACATGCTTACTGCCACTGGCTCAATTTAAAGGCAAAATGCAGCAAAACCGTTAAAAAAGCATCTTTTGACATTCTGGTTACCATAACAATAGCAGTGATATTTCCTTCGTGACTGCTCTTCTTTTTCTGCCTACTTCCCCCAATGGTGATATGACATAGACAAGATCCCACCTGTTCAAGTAGCTGTGACAGAAAGTGAGTGAGACATCAATCTTCTTCCAAGTATATAGTAACCTTGTGACATAACAACAGCTAGCGGAAGTTTTAAGGGCTGAGTTGGCAAAGAATGACTCCGGTGAGTATTTACCGCACGTTGTTTTGTCACAGCTGTGTCTTTCGTTTACCTACTCAAATGTAGCTCTTCCTTTCAATGTGTGACAGATCACACTAGTAGGAGCTCATCAGGAACCAATCCTGATTATGATGGTACGGAATTAGACTCCCGACTATAATGACTGTGTGGTTACAAGTACACTTAAATAAACAATAGGAAATTAAATATAAAAGGCAGGCAGTCAAACACTAAGCGGTGAACATTGCAGAGGATGGGCAGTCATTTTTATTTGATGAAGAACATCAACCTCCTGTGTACCGATCTGATGTTTTGTACCAAATACTGTATCTAATTTCTCAACAACATGGATGAACCAACACTTATAGATTGTGGTTCTCAATACAGCTCATGCACTAGCGTCAATGCAGATCCCTCACACACTGGTTACAAACTGTTCAAACTCCTCCCTTGCGGCAGGCGTTACAAATCACTGTACACCAAAACAACTCGTCATAAGAACAGTTTCTTCCCGCAGGCCGTCACTTTGAACTCTAAACAGTCACAGAGTGTCAGACCTGTTGATGTGAAATAACCCTGGAACTAATCTGTCATTGTGAATGTACTAACTCATGTTTACATTATTATCAGTTTGCTTATTAGTCTTGCACATGTTAGTGACTTAAGTACTTGTTTATATTTTCAGTTATTTGTTATATTTATTATTTACATTGATCAAAGAGAGCACGGTCTACCAAGTCAAATTCCTTGTGTTTTAAACATACCTGGCCAATAAAGCTGATTCTGATTTTAAGTTTGCTTTTTAGCAAGACAACTGTAGATACTATGGGTACCACTGTAGAAAGTAGGGGTGTAACATTACACATATTCAGATGTTTTGGCATTGAAGCATACTGATATTCCCACGCGGTACGCATTGAAGTCAAAGACAGTAAGGGCCTGATTTACTAAGATCCAAATACCACACGACGAACAATGTGTGTGCAAACAATACAATTGCGTGTACTAGTACAGGGTGTGTTGCGTGCAATCTCCTTAGACTGCAGGTACAATTGAAAAGTGGTGCATATTAATGAAGACAGAGACGCAAAATGGATTGCACTCTTTATTGTGCTCACTTAACAGACGCAATCTACTTTGCACAGGTTTAAGTAGATCAGCGTTGCGTGTGCTATCAAGTTTGCATGTGTTTTGGTACACGCCAACCTTTAGTAAATCAGGCCCTAAGTGTTTCATGTGTCGTGCATTTTACTATTTAGGCATATTATTTGTACTTGTAAAGTACTCGCCACAGGAGGGAGCAGAGATCCAGACAAGAGAATGGTGCCTCCACAAACCCAGGCAGTGTGCATTACCACCATGGTGAAAGGCTAGGTTTTGGGGCGTGTAAATCAACTCCACTTGCATGCAGCATGGTGTTCTGGCGGGACATGCTCCATGTCGGAATTCATGCATTCTGCCTATAAATCACTTGTTCATTCTCCGCCAATCCGCGGTGCTTTCAGGCACGGAAGGTTTGTTTGAGATAATGTCCAAAAAATACTTTGATCACCAATTGTCTAAAACGTAGTCCACATGTCTGCGATGTGGACGTAACTTTAATACATCCCAGATATACCCGCGGACAGCAATCTACAAAATGTGCAAATATTAAGAAGACAGTGGTGCCTTTTAAGGAGAGAAAGTCCAACTGAAGCAGCAGCACGAAGTAAAAGTGACGTCATGCTCGCTGCGGCTCACTTTTTGTCTGGGACATCGAGGGACTGAAATAAGAGTCTCTAAACACGACTACATTCTGTAATACCACCAGAAAACAATTCGACATTTGTTGCCATTCCTTTTTAATTAAAAAAAAAAAGCCAACAAAATACATTGTACAATAAGCAGCAACATTTGCATGTATGGCAAAAGGATATAAAAATATACAGTATGTTAATACTAATTAATAATAACAGACTTGTTTTTAAATGTACATATACATTTTTCAAGCCTTTTTAAAGAAAATCATATCGTCAAAGTAAAATAGGGCAGCACAATTTTGAGAAAAAAACAAATTGTGATTTTTTTCTCAAAAATTTTGATTTTATTTGTGATTTTCTTTATTTTATACATAAAAATGCATAAAACTGCAAAAATAACGAGTGAAGGAAGACCTGTTACTTTTAGACTGTCAATCAACATATTCTTGTCTCAAGGTGCCACACATTAAAACAACATGCAATAATTTAATTTAAAAATATTTGGCTTTATGCAGGCATGCAGAGGGCTGCACAATTAATACAATTTTAATCGTGATCACGATTTTGGCAGCTACGATCAAATGAGGGTAATTGTCAGTGATATTTACATTTAAAAAACAGGCTCTGCTGCATTTCAAACCAAACACATTAACAAACAACAGTCAGTCAACCACTAGTGAGCAACCGATTGACAGTTCAGTTCAGTTTCAGTTTATTTCGAGCACGCATACAATACAATGTAATGCATCACATATTTCCAGTTATTTCATTACAACACGTCCGAAAAGGAGTAGGAAGAAGCAAAGCTTATTTAATCGTACCCCTTTTCATATCATTGCAATTTTAGCCCATTTCAATGTTATTTGGTTGTAACAGAACAGTGAATAAATAAATAATAAATAAATATTATACCATAGTAAGGTAACAAATATTAAATACATAAATAATCATTATCTAAAAAAAAATAAGGTTCAAGATGTTCATCAAAATTGTTCTTCTTAGTACTTTGTGAACACTTGTAGTTTGAACAGTCTCTTAAACTGAATCATATTGGTGCTTTGTTTAATTGCTTTGGTTCCATAGAATCCATTCCATAATTTAATTCCACATTCGGATATGCTAAAGGTTTTAAGTGTTGTACGTGCATACACATTTTAAAAATTAGATTTTCCTCTAATGTTATAGTTTTCTTTTTTTGTTGAGAAGAATTGTTGAACATTCTTGGGTAGCAAGTTTTAGTTTGCTTTGTACATAATTTTCGCTGTTTGCAAATGCACCAAGTCATTGAATTTCACTATCTGTGATTCAATAAATAAAGTGTTTGTATGTTCTCTATATCCAACAATGTGTATTATTCTAACTGATCTTTTTTGTATGTCTGATGTAATAATGTTTTGAACTTTGTTGTATGTATGATGTAATAATGTTTTATTTGGCTAAAGACACATGTCCTATATATACTGTGAGCAGTACAATGAATATGTTCCTTTGTATGTGCCTTTCATGCATAACGATATTTTATCACTTTTGTTTGCACTTTAAGATTGCACTCTGCAATGGCATATCTATTTTAGTTACCCCTTTGTCTTTTGTACATTTTATTTTAATTAATAAAAAATATTTTTATAGTTTTATTTTGAAATGAAAGACAAGTTCACATACTGTTTGTTGAAAATCTAAAGTGCTATAAAATATATTTGAATATCCAGTAAATAATCGTGATTTCAATATTTATTAAAATAATCGTGATTATTATTTTGGCCATAATTGTGCAGCCCAACTCAGCTTTTGTCTACATCATGCTCTTAAGCTGAAGAAATAATCAATAAAAACTATACAGTGATTGTGTAATCTAATCTTATTATATAATAATAGTGCAAGTAACTATTTAAAGACATACACTTTTATTTCTCATTACTGTAGAATTCGAAGATAAATAACTTTGTTATTCTAAATAAGTAAACAAACAAATAAAAATAAAATGGACTCATTTCTGTAAGCAAAACTTTAATTCATATAAATATTGAACATCTTAGAGTGTTTGTTTTTTCCCCCAGTTGAAAAAACGAGGTCGGACGTCATCTTTTGGGGTAGCGTGGCTCGGTTGGTAGAGGGGCCGTGCCAGCAACTAGAGGGTTCCAGGTTTGAGT
This sequence comes from Entelurus aequoreus, assembly GCF_033978785.1. NCBI lineage: Eukaryota > Metazoa > Chordata > Actinopteri > Syngnathiformes > Syngnathidae > Entelurus > Entelurus aequoreus. The sequence continues at coordinate 51,725,371 of NC_084735.1, read as the reverse complement.
CTCGCTTCCACCATCTTATGTGCCACCACACTGGTTTAAATGTAGCAAAGGATGTATATAATGGGTCCCACTATGAAAAGCGCTTTGAGTCTCTAGAGAAAAGCGCTATATAAATATACTTCACTTTTTGTTTATTGTCATTACATGATAACGGCGTTCTCGCTCGTTCGTCTGTGTTGATGGGCGTGTATTGCCCATCCATTTTGAAGCAGAACTATTACCACAACGGGACATTTGGCTTTGTAATCATATTTTTTTACTACTAATTTTTGTTACTTTGCAAAACTGCTGACTGGCGAGTCACGAGGCTGTCTATGATTTTTGTGTGTGTAAAGCTGGCACCATGCTCTCCACCTACCGAGACAAATATTGTAAATAACTGAATGCTTACTGCATTGAGTTATTCTACTGTTAAACGCACTTAGGTACTGAGAGCGATGCACAGAGTGAGACATCTTTCTTCCTATTTGAAGCAAGAGACGAACTAACGCAAGGCTCAACAACTCTGATTGGTCTGCCACTCAAATGTCGGTGACGGCAGGATAAAATAAACTCAGCCTCTTGCGGTTATTTATCGCACTAATCAAAACCTCGATGTCGATTCGATGTCAATTTATCGTGCAGCTCTATAACAACTTATGCAAATTAAACGATGATGTAATGGTGACCACACCCCTAACTACGTCCCCTGCCACAGGTATCTTTGCAATCTAGGGGAAACCCGTCGCCCCCCTAGAGGGTCGTCAAAAAAATATCTGTTTCTCAGCTGTTGTCCGTATGGGCCACTTAGTTGAAATACACCTTGCCACCACTTGTGGGAGTAATGACTTTAGCAAACAAACATGAGAAGTCTGGAGCTAAAGTAACAGAGAAGTTTCTTCAGCACAATTATTATGACTTAAATGGTGAAGCTATATTTTCATTTGCACTTAGAGTTTATTGACAGTTTCTTTAGCAAACATAGAGAGGGACAAGCGGTAGAAAATGGATATACAATTATTATTACTATTAATTAAGTTGGAATTTTTTCATTTTAGCGCAGTGCAATTGTATGTACATTTATTTTTCATCAGTTTTTATGATTTCCTTCTTTTGCAGTATATTTGATTAGTATTTATGTATGTTTATAGTCAGAAAGACCATAGGAAATATATGAAAACACAAAACATGTAAAATAGTGTTTTTTTCTAACAGTGTCTATTTATTTTAATTATTTAAAATAAAAAATAATATCTTGGTCAAAATATTTCAGCGTACTTCGGGAGCACCCATCCATCCATCCATTTTCTACCGCTTGACCCGTTCGGGGTCGCAGGGGTGCTGGAGCCTATCTCAGCTGCATTCGGGCAGAAGGCGGGGTACACCCTGGACAAGTCGCCACCTCATCACAGGGCCAACACAGATAGACAGACAACATTCACACTCACATTCACACACTTCGGGAGCACATAATGCGATTGTAATAATAACCAATTTTGGTCAAGATAACGGTGATATGAAATTTTCACTTTGTTACATACCTATCCCAGACCCAACAATGCAGATGACCCTGTATGTCACTATCAAAACAACCTGGGCTTCCATTACACCTGAGCAGTGCCACAAACCGTATTGATACAGTAATTCACGCAAAGGGAGGCTCAACCAAATATTTAGAGCATCCATCCATCCATCCACTACCGCTTGTCCCTTTCAGGGTCGCGGGGGGCGCTGGAGCCTATCTCAGCTGCATTCGGGCGGAAGGCGGGGTACACCCTGGACAAGTCGCCACCTCATCGCAGCCCAACACAGATAAACAGACAACATTCACATTCACACACTAGGGCCAATTTAGTGTTGCCAATCAACCTATCCCCAGGTGCATGTTTTTGGCGGTGGGAGGAAGCCGGAGTACCCGGAGAGAACCCACGCAGTCACGGGGAGAACATGCAAACTCCACACAGAAAGATCCCGAGCCCGGGATTGAACTCAGGACCTTCGTATTGTGAGGCACATGCACTAACCCCTGTTTCACCGTGCTGTTGTACATATTAAAAATTAATATTATTTTCAGAATCCTGACATTTCTGTTAAAAATATATATTTTTATTGACTTTATATAATATAGATACATTTGGGGTTTTCATTTTCATCAAAATTGCAAGAACTAAAGGTTTAAAATATTCCACTCTGTGTCATAAATCTATAGAAAGTATGGGTTTCACTTTCTAAATCAGTGGACTTTTTCCTGATATTCAAATGTTTTTAGATGCACCTGCGTTATGTAGTTGTTGACTAACAAGGCGCTGCTTTTGCCTACCAGGCCTTCTTGTGTATTAATTTATACTGCATTTACATACGTTACTGCAGGCTCTTATCTGGGAGATGATTTAGGCCCTGCCAGCCCACTTGCCTTACTGCTGGTGAGCCCTCTGATCACGGCAGGGTCAAATACTCGGCCAAAGCCAATGAGGTAAGTAGGGGTGGAGGCGATGGTGTCACTGAATGCCTGGGAACCTGTCACTTTGTGTCAGCGTTTGTGTCTGTATGTGGCCCACTCCCATTTTGACTTTCAGCAATTACAAGCTCACAAGAGTTGAGAAGGGAACCTTTACTTTTTCCAAAAGGCCTTTAGACCAGGCTAATTAATTCACTTGGTGTTATTTAAGAAATACACCGTATTTACCCGACTATAGAGTGCACCGGGATATAATCCGCACCCACTTTTTTTTAGCCAAAAAAATATTTTTTTTCCATTTGTTAGCCTCACCAGACTATGAGTGAGCTGCAGATATATACGTTGCGGCATTAATTATTTACACAGTAAGATTCTGTAAATGTTTATTTACATACCCTAACTGTTTCCAAACGGTGCCTGTAACACGGCAGTAAAATGCCTGATCGAACAAAACAGAAGTCATTGTCATCGATCCACTAGCTGCGGAAGCTTGCTCTCCAATCAGCTAATCAGACTTAATGACTTCACAGTGACATCTTGGGGAATTTACTGAGTAATTTGTGAAACTAAAACAATACAAAAAGAAGGCCGTTATAAGTTAATAATACTAACAGACGCTCGTAAATGTGTTAGCATATTGCTAACAATGCTTGCATGTTTACATTACGATAGCACATACAAATATGCATGATAAAACTCCTACAGACATGGGACAGTTTATTAAGTATAAACAGGTTTAGTTATATTGTAAAATTTACAAACGTTGCTTGGAGTGATGAATGAAGAATCCATACGAGAAGAAAACGCTATTGTTGGCTAGAAGATGGAACGACACATATACTTCCGGTTAAAAGCACTAATTGGAAGGACGCTGCAGCACCTTCAGTGAGCAAACTCGTCCAAAAGATGGCGCCATAGTACAAACAATCACACATTTTTTTATTGTATTGTACAAACGTAATATACAGTATTTTTTTCAAAACTATTTACATTATGGTTGTCAGCGAAGAAAAATTCATAAACTCGCTGCACCGTTTTATAAGCCGCAGGATTCAAAGTGTAGGAAAAAAGTAGCATTAATAATATACACTACCGTTCAAAAGTTTGAGGTCACATAAACAATTTTGTGGAATAGCCTTCATTTCTAAGAACAAGAATAGACTGTCGAGTTTCAGATGAAAGTTCTCTTTTTCTGGCCATTTTGAGCGTTCAATTGACCCCACAAATGTGATGCTCCAGAAACTCAATCTGCTCAAAGGAAGGTCAGTTTTGTAGCTTCTGTAACGAGCTAAACTGTTTTCAGATGTGTGAACATGAATGATTGCACAAGGGTTTTCTAATCATCAATTAGCCTTCTGAGCCAATGAGCAAAGAAATTGTACCATTAGAACACTGGAGTGATAGTTGCTGGTAATGGGCCTCTATACACCTATGTAGATATTGCACCAAAAAACAGACATTTGCAGCTATAATAGTCATTTACCACATTAGCAATGAATAGAGTGTATTTCTTTAAAGTTAAGACTAGTTTAAAGTTATCTTCATTGAAAAGTACAGTTCTTTTCCTTCAAAAATAAGGACATTTCAATGTGACCCCAAACTTTTGAACGGTAGTGTATATATTCTTTACAATTAGCCATACATCCCTTTGTATTACCGCTTATCTGTGGAACTTGAGCCGATAGAAGAAGACTTTGAGGCAAACACCCTGTACCGGGCAGCCAGTCTGTCCAATTACTGCAACTTCCCAGCACATATTTGCCAATCAAATTAGTCCCTGAGCAGCGCTGAAACGCACACGCCACTTTCTAACTTTGTAGCGCATAACTAGGCAAGCTGGCATTCGTTACATTATTAACCCTAGGAAACTGCAACCATTACAGTCTACTTGGGAAACATCGGCGTCACACATCCAGTAGGTCGTCATGTCAGGCCTTCCAAATAAAGCCTGTCAGTAACATAACACAAATGCACCACATCCACATGTGTACAGATGGCAGCAGATGGAACACGTAACAGGCCCGTAGAAGGATGAAATGCGGTCCTGTAAAGGACACAGAAATTCTAAGGTGGACAACAGGTACTGTTTTCTACTCTCCCTTCCTTCCATCTGATTAAAGCCAAAATTAGAATGCCCACATTACCAACTGACTAGGTATGTAACGATAAACGCTATTAATGATATCTGTGGTAAATCTCCCGAAGTTTAGTGTTACCGTTTTAAATTAAAATAATCTCAAAACCGTGATTGATAACTGCACTTTTGATCGTCTCTTCCGCCAGCTTGCTAGCTTAAATGCTAACATGAAGACAAGAAACAATGTATTTCCCCTTTAAGAAATGAAATACTCCAATCTAAACTTATATAAACACATGACATCACAAATATGCAACCATATACCAAAGGGTTGAGGAGACAGGCGGCAGCTCAAACCACAAGAGACCAACAACAAACTTGAAGATAAACCTTTGTTATTTTTAGCTCATTTTATTGGTTGATTTTTCATAGGCAGAATTATCGATGTGATGTGATAATTGCTATTATCAGTCGATATTTATCAACCGCCGATGATATCATGCATCCCTAAAACGTTTGCTCAAATTTTTTAAAAAGCTGCCGTGACAGGCTGCAACAAACACACAGAAAAAAAATCCTGAAAAATCCTGGAGGCACACATTTAAGGCTTTGTGGTTTAAATTGTCTTCTGTTTTTTTGGAGTTGGCTAACTTGAACATTTAGCTGACGTTCTTTCGGTTATGTGGCTGTATAGCAAGTGTATATTGAAACAAGCTTCACCATAGCGACACAAATGCAACTATGTTGCCCAAAGTAATATAGTCCAGCACATTTAAAAGGTCAGATAACATTGTGTTTGTGTACTTTTAAACATAAGGCCTTCACTGTCTAAGTGACACGCTTATGCCAAACAGCCAAAGCTAATTTTTTTTAAAATATTTTGCAAAAACTGATTTTCACAGAATGATCTTCAAAGACAAAATTACTCATTCAACAAGTCATGTGAAGCATTTTGGTACGGAGCTTATCAAATCCTGGATGTTGCATAAAAATAGCTTCACATGCTTGCTTCACATGGTCCTAGCAGCCCAGAGCACCACTGGAGACCTTTGTTGTGTGACACAGTTTCAGACTGTTGAAGTGAATGAATACTTAATTAAACAGAACAATGCCTAAACGGGTATTGTGATTGATCAAACAATAGTCATTGACAAAATGCGTTTGAAGCAAAACCTGTTCATTTTTTGGCCAAGTAATTCTGGCCATGAGCTCCAGAGTTATATATAATGTTGTGCAGCTCTGATATTGCACTCATGTAACACACTGCTCCGACTAACCTTGCTGCCTTATTGATAATGTCAATTTTTTTTTTAAATGTTAAAGTTAAAATGAACCCGCAACTTTTATTTGTTGGTCTTCAAGTTCAGTTTCAACGCTAATGAGGATAACTATAGAACTCTTGACAGAAGCAGATGATCACAATGTCTCAACTACACTATATATAAAAATATCAGTATCAGAGAAGAGCCCCCCCAACGCCTGCTAATTGGGAGCCATTGGTTCATTAGGTAAAAGGCGGTAAAAGCCTTTCACCGCATGTCTGGTAAATTTAACAAATAAAATAACAGGCTGCTCATTTTTAATGCCCAAGTCTGCTACACGAATGAATTGGGGAGCGGCGGTTTAAAGAACAACAAACAGTAGATGTTGGGAGGGAGAGCAACAGCTTTTCAGCTGTATTCAAAGTCAAATTCCACGCTTGATTCAGGGGCTGGGACCACAACAATCTGTGCTACATCACACTGCACTAAAGGCCAGAATTAGCTGTACACCACGCTGCACAGATGGCATCACCCGCGCTCATTACAAATGCTTGACATTCTCGTCCTAGCAGCCCGACCCCTTTCTTAATCCTAATTAGGAATGCAATGTCCACGAAGGCCTTTTTTTTTTCCCAACGTGATGAAAATGTTTGTACATTATGACATTGCATCACTCTAGAATTTCACAAATTGGTATGACATATGGAACACATCCTAAGAACAGTGTTGGTTTATTGGTAAAACAACATGACAACTACACATCTATAATTACCTGGGTACAGAATAATATATGGTGATGGTTGTACGATAGAGACAATATACAATATAAATTATATATATTATATATATCGTATATAGAAGTTCTTGATTCTATCGTTATACTGTGATAATGCATGGTGATGACAGATTCTAGCTATGTCTGCTAATTTTACAGCCACAAGCGAACGAACACAATGTAGTATGGCTGCACAATTAATCAAATTTTAGTCACAATCACGATTTTTGCAGCTACAATTAAATGACGGTGATGGTCGGTGATATTTACAATTAAAAAAACAGGCTCTGCTGCAAGTCCTGTCAAACACTTTCACAACCAGCAGTCAGCCAACCACCCGGGGGTGACCGAAAGACAGTAAACTCATGTGAGATTAAGTGAAAACAAAAGGAGCCTATTCCAGCTGCACTCAGGCACAAGGCAGAGTACATCCTGGACAAGTAGCCATATCATCGTAGGGCCAACACAGATAGACAGACAACCATTCACACTCACATTCACACAGTAGGGCCAATTTAAAGTGTTGCCAATCAGCCTATCGCCAGGTGCATGCCTTTGGAGGTGGGACAAAGCCGGAGTACGCAGAGAGAACCCACACAGTCACGTATCAAAATAATTTGCTGGCGGTATGGTATGATATGGTTATAATAACAAATGTATTGATTTGCAGCACTCAAATTTAACCGCGGCAACACGGCATTTGCCGCGACCGCCCTCGTCATTTGCCGTAATGCCCAAAAAATTGACCGACATTTGCAGCAAGAACATGCCGTGACCGCCTTTGACTTTTTACTTGTTAATGGACGAGGGATGTAACAGTAAACGGTATAATGATAATTTGCGATAGTTAGTAATACCGTTGAATGTTTTATTTACCGAAAAACTGTCATTTATTAATGCATTTTCGGCAACACAAAGTCAAGGCGCATGCGCACTAGCGGTGTTTGGCTGGATAATCATGGCGGACCAACGACACCGACTTTGCTGCAGAGATTTCCCCTCTGATTAAACAGAGCCAAGCGCTTGGTTTAACGTAATTTTCCCTCGCTTCCCGCCGTGCGTTTAAGAGCGCACTGCTGCGTTTAGATGGAGACAGGTGTGGACAATATTGGAGACACTTGTGCCCACACTAAAAGTATACATCAAAGGAGAAAACTTTTTGATGTTTTGCAGCAGGCGATGTGTTGTGAATGTTGTCACAACTTGCTTATAAAGTCTTTGCTTTGTTTACTGGGATGTTCACTCTTCCTTTATTTAACTGCAAACTGTATCAGTATTCAAATAAGATCAATACTAGCTAAAATGTTTAGTCATCTCATCAAATTGAACGAAGGCGGTGAAGATTGTTTATTCGATGTGGGAGGCATCACTCCGGCTTTTTTTTTGTTGGCCAAACTGTTGTACTGAACCACTAGGAGGCGTTGGAGTGGAACAAAGCTTGTTTGTTAGACTTCATCTTCATTAGCCAAACTGCTTTGTGTTTTATTTTGATATCACAAAGTAAACACAAGGTATTTTTTACATTAATTGTGTTTTTTTCATGTCACTAAGGTGTTACTTCAAAAAACATTCATGTGACACATCATTTAGTTAATGTTTAATTATGTATAGTTAATTCCTATATGAGGGCAGCACGGTGGAACAGGGGTTAGTGCATCTGCCTCACAATACAAAGGTCCTGAGTAGTCCTAAATTCAATCCTGGGCTCGGGATCTTTCTGTGTGGAGTTTGCATGTTCTCCCCGTGACTGCGTGGGTTCCCTCCGGGTACTCCGGCTTCCTCCCACCTCCAAAGACAGGCACCTGGGGAGAGGTTAATTGGCAACACTAAAATTGGCCCTAGTGTGTGAATGTGAGTGTGAATGTTGTCTGTCTATCTGTGTTGGCCCTGTGATGAGGTGGCGACTTGTCCAGGGTGTACCCCGCCTTCCGCCCGATTGTAGCTGAGATAGGCTCCAGCGACCCCCCGCCACCCCAAAAGGGACAAGGGGTTGAAAATGGATGGATGGATAGATTCCTATATGACATATTTCTGCTCAAACTCTTAATGGGTC